>NC_048592.1:34336776-34344276 GCF_013265735.2 Oncorhynchus mykiss | reverse complement strand
CGGCCCATTGTTTTCCTTGAGACACCCATTATTAGCCAAATAATGATCATTCTGCGCTAAAACCCCAATTTACCAAGGCCCACTAGGCAAAAAAATGGACCAACCCGTCTGGCATTTGCCAGAAATGCCAGATGGCCAATCCGTCTCTGCTGTTAGATTACACATTTCTGCATGCATCCATCCTTTTTATGGCAAGTTGTTATGATCCAAACTATTCAACTACAGATAACGGAAATCTCATACAAAATTAACACATTCCGCTTGCAATTCTAACATGTTCCATGGCATGTGAAATGCCTCGATAACCTGTTTCCAGTACATTTTTAATGTATTTAGGCACTAAAAACGCACTCCACATATGGAGTGAAATTTAGTACCAAAAGTCTGTGAATGTAAACAACATTTTGAGTAGTGAATGGTGGCTTTTCTACGAAAGTAATAAAATAAATGAATAGAAATTTGAACGTATTATAAGACTGTTTTGACAAACAAACATTATTATCAGTGTAAGCACAATTAATTTCTGTCTTTTCTATTTTTCACATTCAACTTTCACTTGCATGTGTTTAATCTCTTCAAGTATGCAGACTGTATTCCACCCACAGACTTTTGGCACTCATCTTGCATAGAATTCAGCAGGTACCTGCACTCAAACCATTAAAAAAAGAACAAGGAGGCCGAGGTGCAAAAGTATTCCAGCACTGAGGATGGAATAGACGACAAAATGTACACTCTTCTAAACGACAAAATGTACACTCTTCTAAACGACAAAATGTACGCTCTTCTTTAAGACAAAATGTACGCTTTTCTAGAGAACCAAATGTACGCTCTTTTAGACGACAAAATGTATGGTCTTTTAGACAACAAAATGTACGGTCTTTTAGACAACAAAATGTACGGTCTTTTAGACAACAAAATGTACGTTCTTTAAGACAACAAAATGTACGGTCTTTAAGACAACAAAATGTACGGTCTTTTAGACAACAAAATGTACGGTCTTTAAGACAACAAAATGTACGGTCTTTTAGACATCAAAATGTACGTTCTTTAAGACAACAAAATGTACGGCCTTTTAGACAACAAAATGTACGGTCTTTAAGACAACAAAATGTACGGCCTTTTAGACAACAAAATGTACGGTCTTTAAGACAACAAAATGTACGGCCTTTTAGACAACAAAATGTACGGTCTTTAAGACAACAAAATGTACGGCCTTTTAGACAACAAAATGTACGGTCTTTAAGACAACAAAATGTACGGCCTTTTAGACAACAAAATGTACGGTCTTTAAGACAACAAAATGTACGGCCTTTTAGACAACAAAATGTACGGCCTTTTAGACAACAAAATGTACGGTCTTTAAGACAACAAAATGTACGGCCTTTTAGACAACAAAATGTACGGTCTTTAAGACAACAAAATGTACGGCCTTTTAGACAACAAAATGTACGGCCTTTTAGACAACAAAATGTACGGTCTTTTTTGTTTAGCCTTTTTGCACTTTACACTGGCACATTTTTCATTCTTACGAGCATGGAATTAAATGATGTGTATTTTTTGCACCTCGGCCTCCTTGTTTTTGTCTTCTCTTTATGGTTTGAGTGTGAGTACTTGCTGAACTTTATTGATATTTTTTTCTCTCACGCACCGGCCACCATTCATTCAAGCCTGAGCCCCTAATACTGCTTGTCTCCTCCTCTTGCATACAAATTAGATTCGTTGTGGTAATTTGGGGATTTGTACAGTTGTAGAACTTACCTCACAGATTACAGAAACATCAACCGCTAAGACCATGCAGCAGCTCCACTTCATCAGCTAGCCACAAGCATTAGACTGCTACACAATTGTGGTGACATTGTCACAAGATTAAAGGGTCATGATCGTGCTAAAATAAACAACAAGCAAATAGCAGTGGTCAGATATTTCAATACCAGCAGCAGCAGCGAAATCGGAATCCAACATGACAGTGCCCAGCAGCGTTTTCAGGTGAGAAGAGGAGAAGAGGCCTACACAGGAAGAAAGAAGCAAGAAGGCTGAAGGGGAAGACTCCCACACAAAGACTACGCTAGACTGTAAACAACCCAAACTAGTTCATTATACATACAGACTTTCTACGAGTTCTAGTTACTTCAAACGATCTACTGTTCAGCCATTTTTACCTACCTTTTTCAACACGAATGTCAGAATGGTAAATAATGCGCAATGAATCTGCAAATAATTTAACTAGACATCTCCAGTGATGCGCTTTGAAACATCTACAACAATCTCTCTCTCTCTCTCCACTGCTATCACCAACTTAAAGGCTCAGCGTTAGCCTGGTCCCAGGTTTGTGCTGTACAACCAACTTGTTCACTGCCAAACATGGCTCCCCAACCACATCTGCCCATGTTCTAAAGCTCCTTGTAGGTCTACGATCCATCCATCCACTCATCGCCAGAACTCTGGGATGTTTATGAAACGTTTGGCTGTAATAAACTCGCTTGTGGGAGTGCTGATGATTGTGACGCTCACAAGTTAGCGTGCCACTAAGTTAATAATCATGACTGAGTTAGCGTGCCACTAAGTTAATAATCATGAATGAGTTAGCCTGTCACTAAGTTAATAATCATGAATGAGTCAGCCTGTCACTAAGTTAATAATCATGAATGAGTTAGCCTGTCACTAAGTTAATAATCATGAATGAGTCAGCCTGTCACTAAGTTAATAATCATGAATGAGTCAGCCTGTCACTAAGTTAATAATCATGAATGAGTCAGCCTGTCACTAAGTTAATAATCATGAATGAGTCAGCCTGTCACTAAGTTAATAATCATGAATGAGTTAGCCTGTCACTAAGTTAATAATCATGAATGAGTTAGCCTGCCACTAAGTTAATAATCATGAATGAATTAGCCTGTCACTAAGTTAATAATCATGAATGAGTTAGCCTGTCACTAAGTTAATAATCATGAATGAGTTAGCCTGTCACTAAGTTAATAATCATGAATGAGTCAGCCTGTCACTAAGTTAATAATCATGAATGAATTAGCCTGTCACTAAGTTAATAATCATGAATGAGTCAGCCAGTCACTAAGTTAATAATCATGAATGACTTAGCCTGTCACTATGTTAATAATCATGTATGAGTTAGCCTGTCACTAAGTTAATAATCATGAATGAGTTAGCCTGTCACTAAGTTAATAATCATGAATGAGTCAGCCTGTCACTAAGTTAATAATCATGAATGAGTCAGCCTGTCACTAAGTTAATAATCATGAATGAGTCAGCCTGTCACTAAGTTAATAATCATGAATGAGTTAGCCTGTCACTAAGTTAATAATCATGAATGAGTTAGCCTGTCACTAAGTTAATAATCATGAATGAGTTAGCCTGTCACTAAGTTAATAATCATGAATGAGTTAGCCTGTCACTAAGTTAATAATCATGAATTGAGTTAGCCTGTCACTAAGTTAATAATAATGAATGAGTTAGCCTGTCACTAAGTTAATGATCATGAATGAGTTAGCCTGTCACTAAGTTAATAATCATGAATGAGTTAGCCTGTCACTAAGTTAATAATCATGAATGAGTTAGCCTGTCACTAAGTTAATAATCATGAATGAGTTAGCCTGTCACTAAGTTAATAATCATGAATGAGTTAGCCTGTCACTAAGTTAATAATCATGAATGAGTTAGCCTGTCACTAAGTTAATAATCATGAATGAGTCAGCCTGTCACTAAGTTAATAATCATGAATGAGTCAGCCTGTCACTAAGTTAATAATCATGAATGAGTTAGCCTGTCACTAAGTTAATAATCATGAATGAGTCAGCCTGTCACTAAGTTAATAATCATGAATGAGTTAGCCTGTCACTAAGTTAATAATCATGAATGAGTCAGCCTGTCACTAAGTTAATAATCATGAATGAATTAGCCTGTCACTAAGTTAATAATCATGAATGAGTCAGCCTGTCACTAAGTTAATAATCATGAATGAGTTAGCCTGTCACTAAGTTAATAATCATGAATGAATTAGCCTGTCACTAAGTTAATAATCATGAATGAGTCAGCCAGTCACTAAGTTAATAATCATGAATGAATTAGCCTGTCACTATGTTAATAATCATGTATGAGTTAGCCTGTCACTAAGTTAATAATCATGAATTGAGTTAGCCTGTCACTAAGTTAATAATCATGAATGAGTTAGCCTGTCACTAAGTTAATGATCATGAATGAGTTAGCCTGTCACTAAGTTAATAATCATGAATGAGTCAGCCTGTCACTAAGTTAATAATCATGAATGAGTCAGCCTGTCACTAAGTTAATAATCATGAATGAATTAGCCTGTCACTAAGTTAATAATCATGAATGAGTTAGCCTGTCACTAAGTTAATGATCATGAATGAGTTAGCCTGTCACTAAGTTAATAATCATGAATGAGTCAGCCTGTCACTAAGTTAATAATCATGAATGAATTAGCCTGTCACTAAGTTAATAATCATGAATGAATTAGCCTGTCACTAAGTTAATAATCATGAATGAGTCAGCCTGTCACTAAGTTAATAATCATGAATGAGTCAGCCTGTCACTAAGTTAATAATCATGAATGAGTCAGCCTGTCACTAAGTTAATAATCATGAATGAGTCAGCCTGTCACTAAGTTAATAATCATGAATGAGTTAGCCTGTCACTAAGTTAATAATCATGAATGAATTAGCCTGTCACTAAGTTAATAATCATGAATGAGTTAGCCTGTCACTAAGTTAATAATCATGAATGAGTTAGCCTGTCACTAAGTTAATAATCATGAATTGAGTTAGCCTGTCACTAAGTTAATAATCATGAATGAGTTACCCTGTCACTAATTTAATGATCATGAATGAGTTAGCCTGTCACTAAGTTAATAATCATGAATGAGTTAGCCTGTCACTAAGTTAATAATCATGAATGAGTCAGCCTGTCACTAAGTTAATAATCATGAATGAGTTAGCCTGTCACTAAGTTAATAATCATGAATGAGTCAGCCTGTCACTAAGTTAATAATCATGAATGAGTCAGCCTGTCACTAAGTTAATAATCATGAATGAGTCAGACTGTCACTAAGTTAATAATCATGAATGAGTTAGCCTGTCACTAAGTTAATAATCATGAATGAGTTACATGGCACTCTGCTGCTGATAGATACATCAGCAGCCCCCAATCCCCTCCAGGCGAAAGCAAACATTGGTTGAGTCAATCTAGTTTATTAAAACTGAATTTATTATGGTCCATCAATATAGCTGATTGGTTGAATTAGCAAATAAATTGATCGACATACAGTCTTTGTCTCATTGTAACCCAGATGTCAACCACAAATTATACCAATAGGGTTCCAAAGATTGGTTTATTTCTAGTTGAATTTAAGTTTGTTGACAACTCAATCAAATATCAACCAAAATGGTATGTTGATCTGATGTCTTTGCTTGGAGAGTAGATTGAATTCCCTTGGATAAAGGTAGCTCTGGTCCAGTGTGCAACTGGCTAACACTGAGCTCAGTAAGCCGCACGTAACACCCTGGATCAGAGCTAGAGGAAATAGTAGCAGGAGATCTATGAACTGAAACAAAAGGATGGGGGAAAAGGAAGCTCCCAGCTGCCTGAAATGCAAATGACTGAGCTATGTCTCTCCAACCTGCTATGCACGGCATCTTGAGCTGAAAAGCATGACAGCAGATTTCACTATGTTGCCACGGGAGTACCAAAGGTCTGTCTGAAGAAAAACAGATGTGCAAGCATGAAGGTTGAGATTGAACGTGCATGAAGTGAGTCTGCAGCCAAAATGGGAAAATCTGTCTCTGAGATAATATGACAGATATCACATATCACAGACATCACTACGACTACTTGTCATTTTAAAAGTGTTTTTCATTGGTTGCAAAGACGAGGGGTGCAAATGCCATCGCTTGAAGAACGATCCAACCACATATTTACATAATTGAATTCCCCTAAATAAAGTTGATATGCTGTGTTGTTATATAATATATGTGGCATATAACGTATTCTACACATTCACTATTACTGAACACATACATCAGTGGTTCCCAACCTTTTTCGGTCACTGTATCCACGTGAATTTTGCTCTGCCCGGAGTATCCTTGAAGTACCCCCTCAAGTGCATTTTAGCAGTAGGTCTATGGTCTCATGAGTCTTCTCAAGTACCCCCTGTGGATAGACCAAGTACTCCCAGGGATCCTGGTTAGGAACCTCTGACATACATTATGTAATCTATTGTGTATTTTCATGAGATGAAAACTGAGTCTGACTGTTAGGGTCATACAGTGTAGGGTGACGTTTCCCCTAAACACTGACCTTGGGTCAGTTTTTGCATTTCCCCCACTAATAGTTATGTTTACGATTGGAGGAGGGGAAGCTGATCTTAGATCTATACATAGGGGAAACTTTACCCCTCCCCGGCATAAAATACCAGGAGAAGGGCCTTCCTCCCATCCCAACTCCTAGCTCAACTCAATACATGCAAGTAAAGCTTAACAGGTATTAGTTCAAGCATTGCATTATAAATGCCCTTACATTCCAATGAATTCAAAGTGGTTGAGATTGCAGCCGTGTTGAAACGATGTCACATGTTTTGGACAGAGAGCGTGTGTGTGTCAGCGACAGCATACATGTGTAGGATCTTAATTTGATCACCCTGTTGCAGGATAACTTTCTTACAATGCAAGACATTTTAAAGCTTCTGATTTCCACTTTGAAATTACCGACATGATTTTCCCTTATGAAAAATGTATTAACCCATACAAAAATGCCCATTAATTATAATTCACATTTCCTGTTGCTGCAGGATTATTTTCCTGATTTAGCAAACTGGCTCAAATTAAGATCCCACATCTGTATGAGACTGTCAAACTCTGAAAGTGTTTGAGAGAAAGGAGAATAAGAGTTGAATACAGCTGGGTAGACATGACATAGAAAGAGGGGACAGCTGGGGTAGACATGACATAGAAAGAGGGGACAACTGGGGTAGACATGACATAGAAAGAGGGGACAACTGGGGTACCCATGACATAGAAACCATGACATAGAAAGAGGGGACAACTGGGTACACATGACATAGAAAGAGGGGACAGCTGGGGTAGACATGACATAGAAAGAGGGGACAACTGGGGTAGACATGACATAGAAAGAGGGGACAACTGGGGTACCCATGACATAGAAACCATGACATAGAAAGAGGGGACAACTGGGTAGACATGACATAGAAAGAGGGGACAACTGTGGTACACATGACATAGAAAGAGGGGACAACTGGGGTACACATGACATAGAAAGAGGGGACAGCTGGGGTAGACATGACATAGAAAGAGGGGACAGCTGGGGTAGACATGACATAGAAAGAGGGGACAGCTGGGGTACACATGACATAGAAAGAGGGGACAACTGGGGTACACGTGACATAGAAAGAGGGGACAACTGGGGTACACATGACATAGAAAGAGGGGACAACTGGGATACCCATGACATAGA